>NC_081289.1:90007028-90011104 GCF_030490865.1 Poecile atricapillus
TCCTTCCTTCCTTCCTTCCTTCCTTCCTTCCTTCCTTCCTTCCTTCCTTCCTTCCTTCCTTCCTTCCTTCCTTCCTTCCTTCCTTCCTCCTTCCTTCCTTCTTCCTTCCTTCCTTCCTTCCTTCCGCCACTTCCTTCCTTCCTTCCTTCCTTCCTTCCTTCCTTCCTTCCTTCCCTTCCTCCTTCCTTCTTCCTTCCTTCCTTCCTTCCTTCCTTCCTTCCTTCCTTCCTTCCTTCCTTCCTTCCTTCCTTCCTTCCTTCCTTCCGCCACTTCCTTCCTTCCGCCACTTCCTTCCTTCCTTCCTTCCTTCCTTCCTTCCTTCCTTCCTTCCTTCCGCCACTTCCTTCCTTCCGCCACTTCTTTCCTTCCGCCACTTCCTTCCTTCCGCCACTTCCTTCCGCCACTTCCTTCCTTCCTTCCGCCACTTCCTTCCTTCCTTCCGCCACTTCCTTCCTTCCTTCCTTCCTTCCTTCCTTCCTTCCTTCCTTCCTTCCTTCCTTCCTTCCTTCCTTCCTTCCTTCCTTCCTTCCCTTCCTTCCTTCCTTCCTTCCTCCTTCCTTCCTTCCTTCCTTCCTTCCTTCCTTCCTTCCTTCCTTCCTTCCTTCCTTCCTTCCTTCCTTCCTTCCTTCCTTCCTTCCTTCCTTCCTTCCTTCCTTCCTTCCATCCTTCCTTCCTTCCTTCCTTCCTTCCTTCCTTCCATCCTTCTTCCTTCCTTCCTTCCTTCCTTCCTTCCTTCCTTCCTTCCTTCCTTCCTTCCTTCCTTCCTTCCTTCCTTCCTTCCTTCCTTCCTTCCTCCGCCACTTCCGCCACTTCCGCCACTTCCGCCACTTCCGCCCACTTCCTTCCGCCACTTCCTTCCTTCCGCCACTTCCTTCCTTCCGCCACTTCCTTCCTTCCGCCACTTCCTTCGCCACTTCCTTCCGCCACTTCCTTCCTTCCGCCACTTCCTTCCGCCACTTCCTTCCTTCCTTCCTTCCGCCACTTCCTTCCTTCCTTCCTTCCTTCCTTCCCTTCCTTCCTTCCTTCCTTCCTTCCTTCCTTCCTTCCTTCCTTCCTTCCTTCCTTCCTTCCTTCCTTCCTTCCTTCCTTCCTCCTTCTTCCTTCCTTCCTTCCTTCCTTCCTTCCTTCCTTCCTTCCTTCCTTCCTTCCTTCCTTCCCTTCCTTCCTTCCTTCCTTCCTTCCTTCCTTCCTCCTTCCTTCCTTCCTTCCTTCCTTCCTTCCTTCCTTCCTTCCTTCCTTCCTTCCTTCCTTCCTTCCTTCCTTCCTTCCTTCCTTCCTTCCTTCCTTCCTTCCTTCCTTCCTTCCTTCCTTCCTTCCTTCCTTCCGCCACTTCCTTCCGCCACTTCCTTCCGCCACTTCCTCCTTCCGCCACTTCCTTCCTTCCGCCACTTCCTTCCTTCCTTCCTTCCTTCCTTCCTTCCGCCACTTCCTTCCTTCCTTCCTTCCTTCCTTCCTTCCTTCCTTCCTTCCTTCCTTCCTTCCTTCCTTCCTTCCTTCCTTCCTTCTTCCTTCCTTCCTTCCTTCCTTCCTTCCTTCCTTCCTTCCTTCCTCCATCCTTCCTTCCTTCCTTCCTTCCTTCCTTCCTTCCTTCCTTCCATCCTTCCTTCCTTCCTTCATCCTTCCCTTCCTTCCTTCCTTCCTTCCCTTCCTTCCTTCCTTCCTTCCTTCCTTCCTTCCTTCCTTCCTTCTTCCTTCCTTCCTTCCTTCCTTCCTTCCTTCCTTCCTTCCCTTCCTTCCTTCCTTCCTTCCTTCCTTCCTTCCTTCCTTCCTTCCTTCCTTCCTTCCTTCCGCCACTTCCTTCCTTCCTTCCTTCCGCCACTTCCTTCCTTCCTTCCTTCCTTCCTTCCTTCCTTCCTTCCTTCCTTCCTTCCTTCCTTCCGCCACTTCCTTCCGCCACTTCCTTCCTTCCTTCCTTCCTTCCTTCCTTCCTTCCTTCCTTCCTTCCTCCTTCCTTCCTTCCTTCCTTCCTTCCTTCCTTCCTTCCTTCTTCCTTCCTTCCTTCCTTCCTTCCTTCCTTCCTTCCTTCCTCCTTCCTTCCTTCCTTCCTTCCTTCCTTCCTTCCTTCCTTCCTTCCTTCCTTCCTCCTTCCTTCCTTCCTTCCTTCCTTCCTTCCTTCCTTCCTTCTCCTCTTCCTTCCTTCCTTCCTTCCTTTCCTTCCTTCCTTCCTTCCTTCCTTCCTTCCTTCCTTCCTTCCTTCCTTCTTCCTTCCCTTCCTTCCTTCCGCCACTTCCTTCCTTCCGCCACTTCCTTCCTTCCGCCACTTCCTTCCTTCCGCCACTCCTTCCTTCCTTCCGCCACTTCCTTCCTTCCTTCCTTCCTTCCTTCCGCCACTTCCTTCCGCCACTTCCTTCCGCCACTTCCTTCCGCCACTTACTTCCTTCCTTCCTTCCTTCCTTCCTCTTCCTTCCTTCCTTCCTTCCTTCCTTCCTTCCTTCCTTCCTTCCTTCCTTCCTTCCTTCCTTCCTTCCTTCCTTCCTTCCTTCCTTCCTTCCTTCCTTCCTTCCTTCCTTCCTTCCTTCCTTCCTTCCTTCCTTCCTTCCTTCCTTCCTTCCTTCCTTCCTTCCTTCCTTCCTTCCTTCCTCCTTCCTTCCTTCCTTCCTTCCTTCCTTCTTCCTTCCTTCCTTCCTTCCTTCCTTCCTTCCTTCCTTCCTTCCTTCCTTCCTTCTTCCTTCCTTCCTTCCTTCCTTCCTTCCTTCCTTCCTTCCTTCCTTCCTTCCTTCCTTCCTTCCTTCCGCCACTTCCTTCCTTCCTTCCTTCCTTCCTTCCTTCCTTCCTTCCTTCCTTCCTTCCTTCCTTCCTTCCTTCCTTCCTTCCTTCCCTTCCTTCCTTCCTTCCTTCCTTCCTTCCTTCCTTCCTTCCTTCCTTCCTTCCTTCCTTCCTTCCTTCCTTCCTTCCTTCCTTCCTTCCTTCCTTCCTTCTTCCTTCCTTCCTTCCTTCCTTCCTTCCTTCCTTCCTTCCTTCCTTCCTTCCTTCCTTCCTTCCTTCCTTCCTTCCTTCCTTCCTTCCTTCCTTCCTTCCTTCCTTCCTTCCTTCCTTCTTCCTTCTCCTTCCTTCCTTCCTTCCTTCCTTCCTTCCTTCCTTCCTTCCTTCCTTCCTTCCTTCCTTCCTTCCTTCCTTCCGCCACTTCCTTCCTTCCGCCACTTCCTTCCTTCCGCCACTTCCTTCCTTCCTTCCTTCCTTCCTTCCTTCCTTCCGCCACTCCTTCCTTCCTTCCTTCCTTCCTTCCTTCCTTCCTTCCTTCCTTCCTTCCTTCCTTCCTTCCTTCCTTCCTTCCTTCCTTCCTTCCTTCCTTCCTTCCTTCCTTCCTTCCTTCCTTCCTTCCTTCCGCCACTTCCTTCCTTCCTTCCGCCACTTCCTTCCTTCCTTCCTTCCTTCCTTCCTTCCTTCCTTCCTTCCTTCCTTCCTTCCTTCCTTCCTTCCTTCCTTCCTTCCTTCCTTCCTTCCTTCCTTCCTTCCTTCCTTCCTTCTTCCTTCCTTCCTTCCTTCCTTCCTTCCTTCCTTCCTTCCTTCCTTCCTTCCTTCCTTCCTTCCTTCCTTCCTTCCTTCCTTCCTTCCTTCCTTCCTTCCTTCCTTCCTTCCTTCCTTCCCTTCCTTCCTTCCTTCCTTCCTTCCTTCCTTCCTTCCTTCCTTCCTTCCTTCCTTCCTTCCTTCCTTCCTTCCTTCCTTCCTTCCTTCCTTCCTTCCTTCCTTCCTTCCTTCCTTCCTTCCTTCCTTCCTTCCTTCCTTCCTTCCTTCCTTCCTCCGCCACTTCCTTCCTTCTTCCTTCCTTCCTTCCTTCCTTCCTTCCTTCCTTCCTTCCTTCCTTCCTTCCTTCCTTCCTTCCTTCCTTCCTTCGCCACTTCCTTCCGCCACTTCTTCCGCCACTTCCTTCCGCCACTTCCTTCCGCCACTTCCTTCCGCCACTTCCTTCCTTCCTTCCTTCCTTCCTTCCTTCCTCCTTCCTTCCTTCCTTCCTTCCTTCCTTCCTTCCTTCCTTCCTTCCTTCCTTCTTCCTTCCTTCCTTCCTTCCTTCCTTCCTTCCTTCCTTCCTTCCTTCCTTCCTTCCTTCCTTCCTTCCTTCCTTCCTTCCTTCCTTA